>NC_046170.1:6700723-6706421 GCF_011064425.1 Rattus rattus | reverse complement strand
TGGGAAAGAAAGCTGACATACAAAAAAACAAACTCTCTCATCTGATGTTAAATGAGACATTACCAGTAGTGTTTTTGAGGATGTACTTAAATCAGTTTAAGTTCCCTATATTAATAGCTTACCGAGGCCTCTCTCTCTCTCTCTCTCTCTCTCTCTCTCTCTTTCTTTCTCTTCTTCCTTTCTTTCTTTCTTTCTTTCTTTTTTTGTTTAATTCATACATTGATGCTAAATTTTAAAAAATGCTTTCTTAAATGTCAATTAATGGGGCCACGTGGTTTCTTCTCTACTTTGTCACTGAAGAGCACGATGACTCGTTCTCAAATGCTGAACCAGCCTTGCATTCCCGGGACAAACAATTTGACAGGTAATGGCCCTTTCTTTGTATATTTTCTTGGGTTCTACTCGCTAGTACTTTGGTAAGGATTTTTGTGTCTATGTTCATGAAAGATGCTGGTCTTTGTAATACTTTTTTCTGGATTTGGTGTCAGTGAAGTGCTGGCCTTCTAAAATAAATGAAGAGTATCTTTTAAAATCATAATCTAGCTAGAAAGCAGTCTTTCAATGTGTGATAGAATTTGCTGAGGGTTCGTCTGAACCTGTAGTCACGTTTTATGGAAGTCTTGGCTGTAATTTCAGATTGTTGGGAGTGAGGACTGTTTAGGCTATCTAGTTGGTCATTTATGAATTTGGGGGTTTCTAGGAATGAATGATTTTATTTAAGTTTCTGAATATGCATATATAGTGGTGAATGATATCTCCTCTTTAACTATTACTATCATGGTCTGTTAAAAAAAAAACCCTACTTTCCAAATAATGGTAATTTGTATATTTTCTATTTCTGTGAGAGTCTATTGAAAGGCTTATCAATTTTATTGATCTTTTCAAAGGACTAAGTTCTGTTCCCATTGATTTCTCCATGTCTCTAGTTTTTAATATGATTGATTTCCAGTCCTTTTTCTGTTTGCTTTGGGTTTATTTTTCTCTTCTTTAGTGCTTTGTTTAAAATAAAAATGTTTTCTTCCTATATGAAGCTACTGATTTTTTTTAATGTAGGTATTTATTTTTACAATCTCTGTCTGATGACTTTTAACTACATAGTATATATTTGACATGCTGTATTTTATATTTATTTAATCCTTTGTTCAACTACTCTCTGACTTCCTGTGAGCTTTCCTTTGGACTCACCAGTGATTTACAGGTGTGCTATGAATTTACCAGCATTTGAGAACAACTCTTTCCCCCAGATATCTTTCTTGTAGATTTTTAGTTTATTTCAAGAGACTTAAAATTTGAATCCCAGATCCTAGTCTATATCCTTTCATTCCATATTTCTATACTTTGCTTATATCCCAGTGAGGCATTTTTGAAAGCTCACATAACAATGTAAATATTTGCTCTCTTTCTCTGACATTAAAAAACAAGCAAACAAACAAACAAACAAACAAAACACATAACTACTGAACCATGAGACTAAATTACTTGAACCCAAACTGTGGAATACAGTGTAGCCATTAATTCACAGTCTTAGATTGTGGCATGTGGTGAGGGGTTGACGATGGGCCTTGAAGCCCTTTTTCGTGGAAATGTGACCTTAAGGAGGTGAAAGACATCGCCTCTCATTTCATTGTTTTGGAAAGAGGTTGTTCACTTTGGGGTGTGTGTGTGTGTGTGGGTGGTTAGCACTTGGCAAATGGAAAATATTCAGATATATTTAAAAAGAAATAGGAGAAGCCATTTACTTGTACATAAGTGTGGGTGTATGTCATCCAAGGATTGTATAATGTAGTCTAGGCTGGTCTGGAATGCTGGGCTTACAAGTATGTGCCCAACACGTGGCTACCTCATCTCGCTCATTGAGCTGCATTCTTATTCCTCACACTTTCTTCAGGGGTCTGCATTTCCCTCTCTGGCTCATTCAGGTGCGCTAATCACCTCAGCAGGGATGAGAGAGAAGGGCTCAGCAACAAGGCTATGACATGGTGACCTCTTGCCTGTCCTGTCCTCTTGCCATTGATGCTCTCAGTTCCCTTCTGAGTGTTGCAGGTGTTTCTGCTGGAGTTGGGGTAAGCTCCATATTGCTGTGCTTGGCTGCCTTGTTTCTCTCTTGTCTCTTCTTCCTCTCCAGTGCCCAACACATGTCTTGTCAAGAGCCCCGCAAATAGAAGAGCGTCCCAGCTGAACTTCAGGAACTTCTGAAGTGGATGATAGAACGAGCCTCTTCAACCTGCTTCTCTGAAGAGTCAGCATGGACTCCAAACAACTACACTAATGGACACTGGGGTTACTAAAGGGACACTTACACTCAAGTGAATGAAGCAACCCCATACGGGAGCCTGTGTTCAATCACTCAGTTCCCAGCTGGGTGCGCCAGTTTGGAAGGTTGTGGGTCACCGGGATTAGCCTTGAAGCTCAGAGATGCTTCTGGTTCTGTCCCAAGGCCTCAGTTCTGTGGCTTCGCAAGGCCTGAGGAGCCTCCTGCACACATTCTGTTGCACAAATTCCATCATGTCTTCCCTACTGAGACGGACTGCATCTCTGAAATAGCCAGCCAAATTAAACCCTTGCTCCTTTAAACATCTTCTGCCAGGTAACAGTGGTGACAATAGCAACATGCCATATTCAAAGACGTTCCTCAAGGGCCAAGACACTGGAAGAGCTCTTGACTATGAGCAGAACTCCCAAGAAGTAGTTAGTCATGACCAATTTTTCTTTCACGTGAGAAATTAACATCGATCAAAACTATTGCTATTCCTTGGTCCATCCAGGACTCTGCCTGGTCCATCAGTACTCTGCAGTAGGACTGTGGGGACGGTGGACAGTTGACATGCTGCCAAGCTCTTCTCGTGTACTAGTTCTCTCTGGTATTGAGGCCTTCCTTCCATGGTCACAGCTCTGCCCGTGTGCGCAGAAACTAGTGACTGCACAGGAGAGAAAGATGAGTGGTTCGAGCCCCAATCCAATGGCCGCATCATGCAAAGGAAGTGATGCTGTGGCCCACCCCGCATCCCTAAAACCAGGGATCCTTCCAAGAGAAGTTTGACCAAAGGCTTTTGCCCCTTAGTTGCAGAAGCCACAGCATCCTGTCTGAGCCTCTCTTCTCCCTCTGCCTCTGTAGAGCCTGCACAAACACTCCGCTTTTGATCGTCTCTTCTCAAACACAGCACCATTGTCCTACTTCTGCCTCTTTCTAATAAAAGAGGAAGGCGGAAGGCTCGTTCTTGTACATGCCAAATTAACACAAATCAAAACTGTTGCTGTTCTTTGATCCGTCCTGTATTCTGCTCCGTCAGCCTTCTTATTTCCCCACCGAGGGTGTTCGGCTCAGGGAGGATTACACGGGAGGGAAACCGCTTACCACTTCCCATTTGATTAACACAATTTAAAGCCGCAATAATGTTCAGGGAAGTTCATTATGGGGGAAATGCTCTGATGTGGGCTGCCACGGTGTCTGGGGACCAGGGCTTTTTATTTAAAACGCAATCAAGCCCCAACGGCCAGAGGATCTGTGAAATCCACCTAAGCTGGAGATGGTAGAATTGTCATTTAATGTAGGCAGACAAAAATCCCTTTCTTTTGTATAGCTCTTGACAATGTATTCATACCGTTCACTGATACTTAGTGTGGCTTGTTCAGTTCAAAACCGTGAGAGGCAAAACCCTCCCTCAGAGGTGCTTACAGCCCAGAAGAAAAGATGGACCTGGGCTTGGCAGACACCAGGATATCATAGGATGTGTGAGAGCAGGTACTGGAATGCCTGCCTGGGAAATCAGGGGAGACATTCCATGTGCAAAGGTGGTTGGGCACCTGGCCTGTTAGTGAAGGGCACCATAGGGTCTGTGCCTGGGCCAATGTAGGGAGGTGGCATATGGAGAGGTTGAAGTGGAAAAGATCCCCCCAGAATGCCAGCATCCCTCTCTTGGGCTTAGTTGCAGTTAATGTAGAAGGTGCTGGTTTGCGCCCATGGTGAGAGAGTAATAAAGACTGGCTGTTACCTCTGAGCATCTCCACTTCTCAGCCCTCCCCAGAGCCTCACAGGCCTTAGAACAGGAAAACAAGGGTCAGAAAGGCTCGGCCTTGGGGTTTCACCCTGCATCTGCTCAGATGACGTTGGCGCTATCATTGGGCTCTACACTGTCTCAGTTTCTGCCTGTGGGGAAGGGGACTGTGGTAGTTCCCCTCTAGAGCACATCGGAGAGAAGACGATGAGAGAGAGAGAGAGAGATTCCAGCAGACTCAGACCTAGAGGTAGACTGGAGTGGCTCTGTGTGAGGAAGGAGCTACAATGTTCACCAGACAGCAAGAAGGTTCTGCCAGCTCCCAGGGGTCAGGCGAGTCTAGTCAGAGGACATAGCTCTTTTCCATAACCCACTGTCACTTGCTTCAGCCCATTTCCTGTGACTATATCAGGACAACTGGGATTAGGAAATATTATATGTTATTAAGTTTATTTGGCTTGTGATTCATGGTTCTGAGGGTAGGAATAGCCAAGGTCAGGTACTACATCAGGCCAAGATGTAACATCATAACATGGCAGGAGTGGTGAACAGCCAAGGAGGGGTGTGACAAGAGAGGCTAAATGAAGATTACTTTGTAACACATACAATCTCAGAAGAATGAATCCATTCCTGGTAGGAGCTATGCCACCTGGGGAGAGCCAGTCCAGTATTCCATGCCGCAATCCAAGCTTTACCTATCAAAGAACTCTTCTGCCAATCCACCGTATACAAAGTGAGCTTGGTGTGTGTCCGGGGCCACACAGCCTGCTTATGCCTTTCTTTGTCTGAGCTTGGTGTTTTCCACTTCATGGGCCCTTGTTTCCAAGTAGCATATGTGGGGGTTACCACCAGCCAAGAATACTGGAGACTTCCTGGTAACTTGTTTCTACACAAGAATGAATTTCACTCTATTGTTAGTTAGAAACTTCAGGAAATTGAAACTTATTGTAGGTAAGAAGTTTTTTGAGAAATCAAAACTTATGCCATTGGTTTTTGATGTGACATATGTTTATCGTTAACCTGACTACCAGTTTGTGTTGTGTGATTTTTCTGCTTATAAGCAAATGCTTTTTGCTTGACTAAATGAGACTTGATCAGAATAGTGTCTTGTCTCCATTTCTCGTGCCTCTTGTCCCATCCATCCCATTCCCCTCTCCTGGGTCTCCGTTGATGTTCCTGCAGGCAGGGACAGGTGTGAACAAGTCATATGCAAATTATAGTGGCCACTCTAGGCTAAGTCATGCTGCAGTGCTGACAGACTTGGGCCTCTGGAGTAGCTGTGAGTCTGCAACCATCTGATGCAGGGTCTGCCACAACTGCCACAGAGAGTCTTACTCAGAGCATAAAGTTACGTGCTTCTTCCTGTAAGTGACACGTGACATCACTGTTCTCATTTCATTAGCCAAGCAGGCCACATGATCCAGGGATATAGAAGCACTTAACCCTAGACATAGAGCTACAGACAACTAAGAAATGCAGGAAGGGGAGAAATTGTTTTTCCTAGGGAAAAGCACACTGACTGGTTATTTCAAACCCAATGCTCAACCCCGAAAACATACATACAAGTAAAATTATTTGGACTGAGCAGGTCGTGTTATATATTTAGGAATCCAGGCCGTGTGTGTGTGTGTGTGTGTGTGTGTGTGTGTGTGTGTGTGTGTGTGCGTGTGAAGCAACAATTAAAAATGGAGGTCATGATTTTG